>NC_134363.1:118276564-118321564 GCF_048569485.1 Anomaloglossus baeobatrachus
ATCCAACCGAATTGTGTGCTTCGGCAGTGCAGCTAGATTTAGAGTGTGTTAGTGCTTAGGTGTGTTTTTTTTTTTTTTTTTTTTTTTTTTTTTTTTTTTAAAAAAAAAAAAGATCTTGTAAACGCCGTCCATGCTCCATTATAGCTTGCAGAGGTGGCCAGTTACCTAGATCATAAGCAGCAAACAAAGAAAAAAATCCCAACGCTCTTGAGAATGGAGACGATTTTTGCAAACTTACAAATGTGCTTGTTACAAGAATGTTGCAGTTTTAGGCCCTGTGCGCACTGGAAAACGGAATTTTCTTAAAAAAATTCCGCAGGGTCTGAAAGATTACCGCACCCGCGTTAAAAAAACGCGGAAAACCGCATGCGGTTTGCTGCGGGTTTACCGCGGTATTCTTCGCTATATTGCCGCGGTTTTGCCGCGTGTGGGTTGGTACATGTGCTTTACTGCATTCAATGCAATAAAGCACATTGGAAAAAAAAAAGTAATTTCCTTCTTAGAAGAATAGATAACGTCCCTGTGAGCACACGCTGCATTTCTCACGGTCGATAGTGTGTTCACATTACCGGCCGTGGGAAATGCCCTGTGGTTACCTCTGCTGTCTCGTTGCGAGGCTGCATTCAGTGTGTGTCAGTCGCGGCTGGATGCAAGAATCGCAGGACGTGGATTACGCCAGAGCGGTGTGTTTCGGAAGGGGTTAATAAACGGGTGAACCAGGAGCTTTTTTGTGTTTTATTTAAAATAAATGATTTTTCGGTGTGTGTTTTTTTTACTTTACTTACGGGTTGATCATGTCCACTGTCTCATAGATGCTGCCATGATCAAGCCTGGACTTAGTGGCGGTGATCCGCCGCCATTAACTCCTTTATTACCTGGATCGCCACCGCATCACGGCATCTAGAAGAGCTGGGGATACTCTGGTACTGGCGCATAATGGATGCGACAGTCCCGGGGTAGCTGCGGGCTGATATTCTCGGCTGCGGGAGGGGGAGGACATTAACCCTGCCCCTCGCCCTCCCCAGACTGAGAATACCGGGCCGCCGCTGTGTGCTTACCTCAGCTGGAAGGTAAAAATACAGCGGAGCCCACGTGGTTTTTTTTTTCTTTCTATATTTCCGTTTGCTTTCTATGTATATTCTATATGTCTGTGTGTGAGTGCAATATGTGTGTGTTCTATGTCTGTCTGTGATGTGTGTGTGTGTTTACTCTCTGCTCCGCTTCCTCTTCCTGTCATGACATCACTTCCCTGCAAACCGCAGGCAGCGATGTACATTACCGCAGGTAAACCACGAAATACCGCAGGGAATAACGCAGGAAAACGCAGTGAACCGCACAGAATTTGCTGCCTGCGTTATTCCCTGCAGGATTTCATGATTATATTAGTCAATGGAGTGAAATGCCGCAGTTACCTGCGGAAAAGAAGTGACATGCAATTGTTTTTGCTGCGGGAATCCCGCAGCAAAACATGCAGCTGTCAAATTCCGCATAGAGCGCACAGCATCTTTTTTTCCCATAGGTTTTGCTGGTGAAGCACTGCAGAGATATTATGAACATAACATGCAGCGAAACCGCAGGAAATCCGCGGGAAAAAACGGCAAGTGCACACAGGGCCTAAACCATTGCACTTTTATTGTTTTGGAGGGAACCTCCTTTAAAGAGGACAGGTCCCCAGTTTGAGCATATTATAGTGGCCGCAGAGCTGAATAAAACATGGTTTTAATTATTTATTTATTTTTAAGCTTCTCTCCATATTAGTTTGTAAAGTTTAGGTTTAAAATTTTAAGTTTGAGGGTAAAAAAACCCCCCTGAGGGCACTAGTAGCAATGAGGGATCAGCCAACTGCAAACCAACTGCCTAATGTGATGCGAGAGAAAACGGTGCGAGACAGGTTGGGTTCACCAAATGTAGAGGTATAAATACTTTATTAACATAAAAGGACTACTATATAATATATATATAGTGCACAATTAAAACATTTAAAAAGCAAAATTATCTGTACAATGATTCATTCTTTTACCTGTGAGGGATGCACATCGGCTTTTCCGTTACTCTATCATAATCTGTTTTGGCTCTACTTTTTGCCCTTTGGCTGGCAGCCTTTTTAGGGATAAAATCTTTCATTCTTAAGGCTATGTGTCCACAGTAAAAGGTCCCTGCGGATTTTTTTGCCTGAAAATCCGCAACTTTCGCGGCAAATCCGCACCCGCGGATTTGCCGCGGATTTGCCGCGGATTTACCGCGGATTTGCCGCGGATTTTGATGCGGATTTTTTTTTTTTTTTTTTCCCCATTCAAAACAGAAAATCCGCACCAAATCTGCACCAAACAATTGACATGCTGCAGTTTGTTCCGCATCAAAATCCGCGGCAAAATCCGCAGCGGAAAAATCCGCAGCATGGGCACAGCATTTCCAAAATGCCATTGAAATGGCTTGGAAGTGCTGCTGCTGCAGATTTTCGGCAAATCCGCGCTAAATCCGCGGCAAAATCCGCGTCAAATCCGCGATAAATCCTGTAGCGTGGGCACATAGCCTTAATTTATTCAAAGAATGGGTAATTGCAACATTTGTATCACATACTTCTTTTTTTCTTGCATCACAAGCTCAAGGAGATGTTACCAGAGATTTGCCATGCTAGTCAATGGTGAAAAACTCACAAAGTAACGAGTAACTCAATTTCCGCACTATTTGCTACTCGCATCAATAGTGCGACATTTGCGTTACTCATTACTTTGAGTATTCCCCATTGACTAGCATGGCACACACTATTCGGAATGAATACGTAAGTAGTAGACAGTGCTCGTTATGAGCATAGCAAGTGTAAATAGGTACTCGCTCAACTCTAACATTGACCACTCATAAGCAGGCAGCATCATACAGGGGAAAATTACTGTGCCCCCACAATAGCTTAGAGCAGACTTCTCCGTGTGAGACATGTGATAATGCAGTCTGATCGCCTCATTGCAGAGCTGTGTATAATCACAAAGTGCCTGGAGTAGAGCCGAAATGTGTGATTACATACACCGTCATCTTTCATCAGTGTGTGGGGGAGGGGCCGCAGTGCAGCAGAGCTGAGCTTTGTCTTGTTACAAACAACTCTGCAGTTCTCCTCACAGTGCTGTCTGCTCTGCTGTATTCACCTCCCCACACTGACTGCTGGGAGATGAAGGCAGGTGTTAGTAGTCTCTGCTGCCGACACATTGTAATCACACTTAAAGGGGTTCTAACAACTTTTGCAATTTGCTTTACTTGGAATTGACTACTACTTTTAGACGTCACAGACGTGTGGCCCTGAAGTCACTTTCCCACAGTTTTTATCACATCCCCTCCCTAAAAGGGATGCTATTGTGAAATGGCTGACGGTCACCTTCCATATCTTCTGTCACCGCCGCACTCCGCGGATGCCCAAAATTGGTTGCAGTGAGGTGACCGTAGTGCCGCCTGCAACTTCTGGATAGTCATCACTCACTGTGCTGCTGTCACTGTCGTTCCCTGATGTTTTGTCTCTGTGAAAAAGATATGGGCAGCGGTGACAGAAGTCATGTCAGGAGAATCTGCTCGCTGATGATGTCCTGTTTGAGGGAGGCGACAGGGAGGAGAGTGACTGCAGGGCCATCCTGATCAAATCTCACTTGAGCCCCACCCTCAAATGAAACCTTACCGATCCATTTTTTTTCTTACCCCCCCCCCCTCCCTATCCACCTGAGCCCCGCTTTTAATCTAAGTTCATAACCCCCACTCTTATGCTCGCCCTCTAACGAGTTCACCTTTTTTTTTTTTTTTTTCTTCTTCAGTGTCTCTCCAGTCCCTTGGTACCATGTTGTGACTGTAACTTCTGACTGGCTGGAAGTCAGAAGTTACGTTACAAGCTCTCAATGTAAGTCTGAGTGCCAGATCGATGTTCTCATAGACTTGTATTGAGTTATGACCTCCGGCACCTCCACTGGAGCAGCCGGCAGGTCACAAATCGGAGGAGACCAACCTGAGTGGCGGTGATAACGGAGGAAGACACTGGTGGGCTAGTATATACCTGGGGGCAGAGGGCTTATATGTAAAGGACCACTCCAGCAGTAAAGTAACATAATGCTGGAGTCCCCCTTTTAGGCCAGAATCACACTTGCTAGTGCCTCGCGTGAGTCTCTCATGGTAGAACCCGGCATGGCCGCACACTGTGCATACAGGAGCGTCTGAGCTGCATAGAGATACATGCAACCGACCCGCTCCTGTCAGGGGAGTGTGCGGCCATGCCGGGCTCTACCATGAGAGACTCGCGCGAGGCACTAGCAAGTGTGAGTCTGGCCTAAAACAAGAGTAGCTGCGATTAGCTGAAGAGGGAGAATGTAAGGCAAGCTTCTAATGAAGCAAATTACAAAGGTTTTAGGGCATAAATCTGCATATTTGTACAAGGCATGTATCAGATCACCCCTTTAAAATAAGTTATACCCTAAACTTTACAAGCGGTATCTCTGCAGCCGCTGTGCCTTGATGATGTGACCAGTTTTACATGCTGAAACTAGTGACCGATCCTCTGTAACATACGAGCCAGGAGTGGAGCTGCCGGGACAGAAGACGGAGATTGCTGAACATATGGAAATAAACATCTATTAGTAAGTTTTATGTATTTCCAGTAGCAACACAGCTGTATGTAATCTCTTATGGTCCTCGCACACAGGACTGATCTGCAGCGGCAGAAGCCATGCCAAATCATGTGGAGTTCATTGTGGAAATGGTGCGGCGGAAATCTGCTGAGAAAATCTGCAGCATAATTTGAGGTTATATTCATCTGTCTTCTCCGCTCTATGACTCCTATTAGCCCCTTGCCAGTTTTAGTTCTGGAGCCTCAGCGATGATGTCTTGTACTGGCACATGGCCGCTGTGGTCAATCACTGGCTGCAGTGGTGACGCCAATAAAGGACTTCTCCAAGATTTCTTTGAACTTCACTAACAGCAACCAATACAATAAAATAAATGCCTTGTATCTTGCCTTTTGAATCAGTGACATTGTAGCACCACTGATCGGACAGAAACCACCGGTCTGTTACCTCATTACTGTCAGCCATGCATGTGACTGCTGCAGCCACAAGCTATCAGCAGCAGCTTTGTGCCCTTCATACAGGCACTGATTGGCTGCAGTGGTCATGTGCGCAAGGTCGGTATGTCATGGCTGCAGAGAAGTAACTGCAGATGGTCTGTCACCACCGGCTTTATGTAATCAAAAGTATAAAGCAAAGACGCCAACAGTTGAGCACTGCAAACACCACTGAGAAGATGGCGGTAAATCATTTTGGTGGTTCCACCAGCTCTTATACCTTAAGGGTTTGTACAGCTGATTTTGTCCCAATAAAAACACATTCTTCTAGAATTTTTCTGGGAATCCATAGGTAAATGTGAATAAATTAACTGGCTCAGATATATCAATACAGTGATCGTACAAATGTAGACTAGATGGTCTTTAAGTGCGCCAAACTTATCACTGTGGACCATGTTTGATGCAGCTCTCTAATTTTACCAGCTGGTTTAGTTTGTGCAAGAATGTGCACCACGTTGCGTCACTCACTCACTGTGTGTATGGATGTGTGTAATATAATTTTTTTTTTTTTTTATTTTGCTCCCACGTTGGCACATGTTTGCTCAGTTAGTTGCTGATACATAGCTTTGACCTTTCAGGACCATAGGAAAGCTGGGTGACCTGCCTTATGTGGGCTGTATTAATTAATTAACCGGACTAAAGATGTCACCATAAACATCTGCATTTACAGCTGATTTTAGGAAATGCTTAATCATAGATTTCATTATAAATAAATAAATAAATTTGGCACACCCTACTGGATTGATGTATGATAATCCAGTTTTTATAAATGTCCTCTCATAGAATACAATGTATATACAGTAAGCCATGCATCATACGCCCTCCTTAATGTCTGCGTATAAAGCACCCATCAGCATGTTGGCACATATAGTACGTCAACAACATCTGAATACCGTAATATGGGGAATGTCTATGATGGCCACCAAAAGACCAACATAACCCCACCAATGGACAAGGTAAATATCAATAGCTGGTAGAGACTCGGCATATAACCATGGAAATGAGTCAATATACTACCTTGATGATAAAAGTATAGCATTTTATTAACACATCAGTTAGAATATATCAGTTACACAAAAACAAAGAAACAGAAGGTGCTGGTAAGGATACAAAATACAGGCGTTATCACCCAACTGCTGGCAATATGCCAAAACGCTGGTAGCATGTATGGGGGTGGGCATAAAAGTGGCTACATATAGCAGCACTAGATGTAAAGGAAAACATATATGTAAAGTGCTGGAGAGCAAAGGCAGGGTCTATGACGGTATAGCTAACTATAATATGTCACAACCCCTTTCAGAAAGATGGGGTCCTTGGAGCTACAGTAGCTTTGCTGGCAAGGTGGTACAATGAGTATGTGTCCTTAACTTTTTGTCTGGTGGTCAAGCAGCAGCCCTAGCCCTGGAAATTAAGCATAGAATTCCTATGCAGATTAGGCTGGAAGTGCACAGGGGCGTGTCACTGCACTTGGACCTCTTCTGTTGTGCAGTGACACGCCTCCAAGGCACTTCCTGCCTGATTTGCATAAGGCTTGTAGCTTGGCTCTCTCCTGACTGGCACTTCAGATCCCAATATAAAATGTAGCAACGTTATTGTGGACCAAGTGTTTACACAGCCATACTATTACTTCATAGGTGAAAATGTGCTGACATATTCCCTCTAAATTGATGGATGTGGAGCTCTGGTTTTGGAGGGGAAAAAAATGATTAAGAAATGAAGTGGCTTTTAAAAGTTTAGATAAAATGAATGATATTGAAAGATGACTGCGGGTGGGGTGGTTGTGGGAGTCTTGGTGTTTGGGGCCCACTCCCCCCAGTTGTACATGGCTTTGTGTGACCTCCGTGGCACTGCTGACTATATACTGTGTACACAAGGCTCTCCTGTGTCTGCGCCGCGCTCAGACGCCCCTCTGCTGCAGCCAGGCTATTATCCCATCACTTTTTCCATGGGGCTGGGGACACTCAGGTACTGTGCTTTTGGTTTTCTCTAGAAATATACAGAGTCCCAGCCTTTGGATTTTCCATGCATCTCGCCTATTACTGCTTGTGTAATGTGTGGAGTAGACAGCCTGACGTATAACCAGGCACATTTGTCTTACGGTTCCGGCTCGGTGGAAATCCTCAGACTTGCTGGATATTTCCTGATGTGTTCCCATCAGCTGTGATTTATGGCGTATGCATTGTATTGTGTATGCAGGGTAATCATCTGCACTGTAAACGTCCTTGTGACGGACTCGTATGGGTGATGAATATCTCACATATACAGAATCTCATGTGCTCAGTCTCATTTCTTACCCCACCTCACATATGCCATAAACGTATAATAGATTCAGATGCCCTCCGAGAGACTGGAATAAGGCCCCATTGCCCTTGCTGCCCGTGGAAAGATGGTAATAATTCCAACAGCCACGGAGGCGTGCCTAAGGGCCAGTACACAATAGACTAATATTGGGTGACCCTGCCGACATTGACGTCCGACGGTCTGTGTACGGGGGCACCGGCGACTGATGGTCGGGAGAGATGTCACTCACAGAGGTCTAATTTTGTACTGCCGTCTGCATTTTTCTCCCTGAGATAAGCCATTGTGTCATTTGATATCATATATTCTGAGAATATACAAGCGCACTCAGCCGATTGAGCCCTCCTGTATATGGAGAGCTGGCATCCTACAACCAGCAGCCATCTAATGTGTATGGCCGGGCTAAAGGGTGCTTTACACGCTGCAACGTCGCTAGCGATCTCGTTAGCAATGTGATACGCCAGATCGCACATACGATTTGCCGAGATTGCACATGTGACCGGCGCTACAAAATTGACCTATGTGCGATCTCAGCAAATCTTATCTGCGATCTGGCGTGTCACATCGCTAACGAGAACGCTAGCGATGTCGCAGCGTGTAAAGCACCCTTAAGTGTCCCGTTCTCATGATAGATGGAGGGTTCACTAATGGGATTTACATGTACAATACACTCATGGTGTGCACGAGATGGGAAAAACACTTAGGGCTGACCCAATATCTGTCCCATCTTACTGTCACATAATCTGAGCAATATCAGGCATGCTGATATTAAACATGGCTCTCAATATTTTTTTTTTTTTTGTTGGTTTTAGACATTGGCCACAAAGTGGTTAAAGGGGTTTTCCACCCCCAGAGCAAACTTTGTCAAGCACTGCAGTTTACCGAGTACCACCAGTATGCCAGTATGTAAGATGCACACTGTTGGGATTTGGCTATACTAGCCAGTTGTAGCGATTGTCATACAGCTAAAACTACGTGATATTCATACTTGGGGTACACTCATATGTGTATGACTTGCACGAGTGCAATGTGAGAAAATCTCGCATTGCACTGGCCCCCATGTAAGACATTGCTGCAGCTCATATCTGCAAGTTTTTCCTCAGCCCTGATCGGATTAAAGAGAAAATTGCAGCATGTTGCGATTGTCGGTGAGGGACGTGTCACTTGCACCCATTCAAGTCTATGGGTGCAAGACAAACAATAGACTGCACTCGGATGACATCCAAGTGCAATGCGATATATGCCCAGGCTGACAATGGAGGAGATGGGGAGATTAATCCCACCCTCTTCTCCGCAATTGTGATCCGATCGCAGGATCAGATCACACTTGTACAACACTTGGCTCACGCTGGCAGCACAGCAGGAGCCGAGGGTCATTAGCATATTGCAGCTGATGCACTCACGTCGTATGCCATATGCTAGTGTAACTCCAGTCTTAAGCTGGGGTCACACTAAACGACAGTGACGACGTCGCTGTTACGCCACCATTTTCTGTGACATAACAGCGACCTTGTAAGTCGCTGTTATGATCGCTGCTTAGCTATCAAACACAGTGACGCAGCAACGATCATAACGTCGCTACATGTGCAGAGAGCAGGGAGCCGCGCACACTGCTTAGCGCTGGCTCCTTGCTTTCCTAGCTACAGTACACATAGGGTTAATTACCCGATGCGTACTGCAGCTACATGTGCACAGAGGAGGAGTTGGCACTAGCAGCAAGAGCGGCGGAGGCTGGTAACGAAGGTAAATATCGGGTAACCAGGGAAAGGTCTTCTCTTGGTTACCCGATGTTTACCCTGGTTACAGCTTTCCGCAGCTGCCAGACGCCGGCTCCTGCTCCCTGCTCGCTTCATTTCGTCGCTCTCTCGCTGTCACACACAGCGATGTGTGCGTCACAGCGGGAGAGCAACAAGCAGGGGCCAGCTCGTTGCTGGATGTCACACACAGCGACGGGACGTCGCTGCAACGTCACAGAAAATGGTGACGTAGCAGCGACGTCGTTGTTGTCGTCGTCGCTGTGTGTGACACCACCTTTAGTCACATGCCGACTAATCTCTCATATGCCTCTTTTCAATAGAACACGATCATGCGGATGGGAAGCTAGACGACGTGTGACCCCAATTATGCAAAGTGTGCACTTGTTGGCATGTAATAACGCAAACAGGAAAACTGCTGAATCCTAACAGTGTGCAAGCTACACTGTTCACTGAAAGTTCACCCTTTGGTGGAAAACCGTGCTGCAATGTTCTATTCTAGTGTCTTTCCCCTTTAAGTTTCTATGGGAGTCTGAAATAATGCATGGAAAAAAACGCAATTGTATGTTTAAGTGAAGAATTCCAGCATTTGTACACTGTTTTAAAAATAAATTTATAAATAAAAAAAAAAAAATGTTGCATCAGAAATGAACAAAAAAATCCTGCAGTAACCAGAAAGGATTGTTGTGTTTTGGTGCAGAAAAATAGCAGTGGAACAACATGCAGCAGACATAAAACAAGGCCTAACATTGTATACACTACACACTGCTAGTATTCGTCAAGCTGCACTGCTTGCCAAACGTTTGGCTTAGGGTGCAGAACCCCTTTAATTGCAGTCTTTGTTATCTGCAGCCCACGTTGGGGCACATTTGTGGATCACATATAGTGTATAATTATGTTACTAGAAAGCAGCTTTGGTTACCTGCCATTGTAGGCCGGACCATGCTGTTTAGTGCTGTGCTGAATAATCCGCGCAGGGCAGTATACAGCGGTGTAATTATTGTTACTGTTCTGTAATTACTGTTTTACATGTTTTTATGGACGCCTTTATAAGTTGTAGTAAAGCTTTACATTAGTGATGACAGATGAGGAGCCATCTGCCCTCTAAACATGGTCGGTCTGTCGTGTGCACAATCTGTATTGTTTGGGATAGTTCCCTTGTACAGTAGTGCTTGAAAGTTTGTGAACCCCTCAGAATATGCCATATTTCTGCACAAATTGAGCTTACAGGGAACCGGTCATCAGATCTTCCCAATATAAATCTCAAAACTGGAGGAAGAGTATTTGTGCAAAAATGTAAATCTTTTTTCAAATACACACAGAGAACAAGATATCACAGCATAAAAATCTACCATAAAAGAAAGGGGGATACATGATATGTAATAATCCATAGGTCACGGCCAATCCTACATATAGATCACCCCTCTACAATACACAAGAGGTTATACAAAATTAAGCAGACTGATCATCTATATATCGCATCAAGGTCTAAGGTGGCTACAAAGAAAAGGGGAAAAATCTAAAATAATCAGATGTAGCCCATGGAAAATATAAAGTGCTAGTGGCTGAACCAAAACCCTAGATCAGGGGTGGGCAATTAAATCTCTCATGGGGCCGCATGAGAACTTGGAATCCTTTTAGAGGGCCGGACTGATATACTTAACTCAATTCTACCCAATACTGTGTGTGTTTTCTGTGTGTGTGTATGTATGTATGTATGTATATATATATATATATATATATATATATATATATATATATATATATATATATATATATATATATATATATATATATATATATATATATATATATATATATATATATATATTACACACACACACATATATATATATATATATATATATATATATATATATATATATTATATATATATGTATATATATATATGTGTGTGTGTAATATATATATATATATATATATATATGTATGTGTGTGTATATATATATTATATGCACTACAGCACTATATGCTGCCCCTGTAATGCACTATATGCTGCCCCTGTAATGCACTATATGCTGCCCCTGTAATGCACTATATGCTGCCCCTGTAAAATTTCATTACATTCCCATATGCTACATCACTACACCCAAATATTACACCAGTTACCCCTCCCCCTCAGGTTATTAGTGACCACTCACCTCGCCCTCCTCAGGCACCTCGGTACGGGTCCCCCGCTGAGCTGCTTCTTCCCTGGTATGGGCCCTGGCTGCGCCGCTGTTGTTCTTGTACGGCCCCTGTCCCCGTCGCTGCGTCTCTCTGTCCAGGCACCGGCTGGTGCCGCTTCTCCTGCCGGGCGGGAACTTTTCAAATGACACACACGCGCTGTACTGCCGACATCAGGGCGCGTGTGTGTCTGAGAAAGCTTCCGCAGGGAACAGAGGACCGATCCTGAAGCTCCGCACAGAGTAGCAGCGGAACGCAGGAATCTGTCCTCTGTTCCCTGTCCGGCAGCGGTTTCTGTGACACACGCGCGCCCTGATGTCGTCAGTTCAGCGCGCGTCTGTCATTTGAAAAGTTCCTGCCCGGCAGGAAAAGCAGCACCACGTCTCCAACTCTGATCTAATGGGCGGGCCGGTCACAGACAGTAGGCAGGCCGGATGTGGCCCGCGGGCCGCCCCTTGCCCAGGTCTCCCCTGATCATCATGAAATCCCCGACCAAAGGTAGGGGGAGAACATGATGAACACTAGGAGATGGGCCTCAGCCTAAGAAGAATTGCCTCACAAAAAAAAACCGTAAAGGAAATGTATACATCAATACAGAAGAAGTCTTCCAATATCAGATATTCATGAAGTGGACTCAAAGGAGGTAACCATTAAGGCAGAGGGCCATTAATCTTATCCCTGCTGCACTTGCACTTTAGGTAACAGAGGTCCAGTCCCACATCAATATAGATCCCCTATAAACCTCTTTGAGCGCTCTGTCTGACTTCCGCCTTGGCGGCCACACACCACACCTGTTAATTATCACATAGTAATGGAGGGGCTATTTAGAGCTACTGCAAAGTATTTATCACTAGGGTTTTTCTCCCCGACAAAGCAACAATACCTCCACGAAACGTGCGTTGGTGGTGATCCTGTTTTCCTCTATGGGGGATCGATGTGGGACTGGACCTCTGTTATCCCTGCTGCACTTGCATTTTAGGTAAGAGTAATGGCCCTCTGCCTTAATGGTTGCCACCTTTTGGGTTCACTTCATGAATATCTGATATTGGAAGACTATTTCTGTATTGATGTATACATTTTCTTTACGCTTTATATGAGGCAATTATTCTTAGGCTGAGGCCCATCTCCCAGTGTTCATCATGTTCTCCCCTTACCTTTGGTCGGGGATTTCATGATGATCTAGGGTTTTGGTCCAGCCCCCTGCACTTGCACTTTATATTTTCCATGGGCTATATCTAATCAATTATTTTAATTTTTTTCCCCTTTTCTTTGTATCCACCTTATACCTAGTTATGATATATTGATTATCCGTCCGCTTAATTTTGTATAACCTCTTGTGGATAATATATATAATTATATATATATATATGTAGGATTGGCCGTGACCTATGGATTATTACATATCATGTATCCCCCTTTCTTTTATGGTACATTTTTGTGCTGTGATATCTCGTTCTGTGTGTATTTGAATATTTACATTTTTGCACAAATACTCTTCCTCCCGTTTTGATGTCTGTATTGAGTAGTGCTGGCACGGACTTATTGGGGCTGACTGTTTTTTCATATGGCTCTTATACTGAGAATTGTTGTACTTCCCAATATAGAGTCCGGCCACCTTCTAAGCCGCTTTTCCTGCATTCTGGTATGCTGCATGTATGTCCTGAACCTCCTCTGCATAGCATAAAAACACCACTTATTACACCCGCAGACAGTGTGATGGCTGTCTGGCCATGATCTGACGCCTACTTTCTTATGATTGCTGTCCTCTTCCCCTCTTCATGTGGATGATGTGCCCTACTTCTTCCACAGTGTCCCCCTGCGCCGGTATCTTTTGGCAGAACAAAGCACTATGGCGCGCATGTGCCTACTTTCCTTCCAGGGCATTGGGGTGTTCGGCCTATCCCGGTGCATGCACAGTACAGTCAATAGCTGTAATCCTGCTTGTTTTTCCATTCTGACCTGGATTAAGTACATTAACCTCATCAGGTCTTAGGCTATGTGTCCACGGTAGAATGTTGCTGCGGATTTTTCTGCATGAAAATCCGCGGCTTTCCCGCAAAATCCGCACCTTTTCAAAGGTGCGGATTTGCCGTGGATTTTGGTGCGGATTTCCCCCCCCCACCCCCCTCCCCCCCCCCCCAATTTTGAAGCCAAAATCCGGATCAAAATCCGCAACAATAATTGACATGTTGCAGTTTTTTCCGGATCAAAATCCGCATCAAATCCGCCGTGGAAAAATCCGCAGCATGGGCACAGCATTTCCAAAAAGCCATAGAAATGGCTGGGAAGTGCCGCTGCTGCAGATTTTCGGGAAATCCGCGGCAAAATCTGCGCATTTTCCACAGCGTGGGCACATAGTCTTAGGACGGTTCTGTTGTAAAATCTGCTGATGGATCAAAATGAAAGATCCGCGACTGGATTTTAAGAAAAAAAGCAAACCTATCTTCTCTGAACCTATGTAATTTTTTTACAATGCTTTTTCTGGATTGAAGCTTGTGCCTGGGGGTAAGCAGATACATTACTCTCCAGGGGGATTGGGGCTTCCATTGAAAACCTTTTGTGCTTCCCAATCATGTGATGACTTGTCTGCTTTGGTGATTTAAGAGAATTCTCCATGTAGACTTTCTTATTAGGATATTTTGGAGACGTGCATAGCTGAGCATTGGTATGGGCCCCTGTGTGAGGTGATACTGTGGTCCTGATCAGTGTAGGATGGTCCTGCAGGACAGACTGATGAAGACTCTCTATTAAAGGGAATCTGTCAGCAGGTGTTTGCCACCCAATCTGAGAGCAGCATAACGTACGGGCAGAGATCCTGATTCCAGCGTTGTGCCAATTACTGGACCGCTTAGGCTATGTGCACACGCTGCGTTTTTTTGACGCTGCATTTTTGTGCGTTTTTGGCCGCTAAAAACGCACCCGCAGCAAAAAACGCATGCATTTTTACCACAATTTGGTGCGTTTTTTGCTGCGTTTTTGATCTCTGCGTTTTTCCAATGCATTGCATGGGTGGAAAATGCAGAAAAACGCAGGAAAGAATTGACATGTCCATTTTTTTTTTTTTTTTTTTTTTTAAAGCTCAAAAACACAGCTTAAAAAAAAAGTTGTGTGCGGACAGCAAAAATGAAAACTCATAGACTTTGCTGGGGAAGCAATGTCATGCAGTTTTGAGGCCAAAAACGCACCTGAAAAACGAGCAAAAACACTGTGAAAAACGCACTGTGTGAACTTACCCTTAGTGTGGTTTTGATAAAATCACTGTTTAATCAGCAGTAGCTTGTACGTGGCGTGCTGCAGGTCCAGCATATTTATGAGCTCTGTATACCTGCTAGATTAGCAGCATTAACAGCAAACAGCTAAGTAAGTGACACTGCTGGAATCAGGGTCTCTGCCTCTACATTATGCTGCTCTCAGATTAGGGGAGTAAAAACCTGGGGACAGATTCCCTGTAAGAATAATGTCCCAGTGTGTGAATCTTAGGCCACACGCTTGGGTGTAATTGTCCTCTGCGTTCCATGGTTGCTGATTTCTGGGATCTGTGGGTATGAGGCGGTATTCTGCAATTATTGCACAGGATAGTCATTAGGCTGTTAGACGTGTTCTGTGAGGTATTGGGACACATCTCTGGCTTTGTAAAATGTCCCCTGTCCATGTTGTCTCTAGGATCTGACTACTTGGGTTTTCCTTTTGACCTGTGGTTAAGGATGAGAGTGTAGCATGCATGTCCTGCGCGAGCGTGCCTATGAGCCGTCCTCCTCTGTGACGGGGGAGGTCGGGGATCACAGCCACACTCGTCCCTGTGCAGCACCTCCACATGGGGTTTAGTTTCTGTGAGTGACGCACCGTGTTATGTAACCTCCCGATATTATCCACTGTTTGTGTTGTGCGGACAAAACCTGTCTGATCACAGAAACTAATGCCACAACGCCTGGCCTAAACCTCAGATGTTACATCCGTGCCAATACCCTGCTGGAGACTGCGCTGCTCCCATATCTGGTGTAAAGCGCTGGTCCTTTATTCAGCCGTATGCAGAAAATGTCTCTCCTGTGTAGGATTGTGTGCGGGGGGTCCTGGGACCTGTGCAGCGCTCCACCCTTCAGCCGCTGACTGCTTTGCTTCTTGCCTGTGACATTATTGTAATGCTCTGTATGATGGGCTCATTATATGGTCACCTCTATGTCTATTCATGTAAAATGGACCATTTTTCTTGTTTATTTTTACATTTTGCAGCTGTTTACATTACATTTCTGTATAAAAGAAACTGAAGGCGGTGAACTGCGTGTGCACCTTATCCATTAAGAACAGATAAGTGAAAATGGACAAAAGTGAAGTACAAAGTCTGTCTTCTGTTTATCTGTGCATTAATAAATCCTCATAGAATTTCATGGCTGAGTCTGATCCACAAAACTGAAGAGAATAAGGCTGTGCCCACGGGGACAGTGTCCTGCAGATATATCCGCAGGAGCTCCCAGGAAACCGCACCACAACCTGTGTCTGTTTCCATGCTGCAGAATGTCCTGCGGATATGGTGCGGGCATTCTGCGTTGAGGATACAGTACCATGGCTTCGGCACTGCATCCTCAGTGCAGAACAAGTGCTGCAGTGATCGGGTGTTCATACTTACCTCCATCACGCAGCACCTCGCTTTCCGGCGGCCGGGTCACTCTGTCAGCGTCTGGTGCACTGTGCAGGAGAAGGTGGGCTGGCCTGAACAAGCTCCGGCTGTCACATGACCGGAGCTCGTGCAGGCCCCGCCCACCTCTTCCTTCCTGTACCTGGATCCACCGCGCTAATGTGCACCGGACGGAGAAAGTGACTCTGGTGTCTGCTATCAAGGCATGTAAGTATATGGGACCCTGCGGAGAAATCCGCAGGAATAATTGACATGCTGCTGATTTTTCCGCAGGGAAATCCGCATTATTTCCGCTGCAGAAAAATCCGCAGCGTGGGCACAGCAGTTCCCAAATGCCACAGAAATGGCTGGTGTATACAGCATGGTGTGTGTGTGTGTGTGAGGCTCTCCATAGCTCAGTAACCCGGGGTCATCATTGTAACGATCCAGGGTTGCTTGGCAGCAATTGGCTCCCTGTGATTACATTACAGGGACCCGATCGCCAGTTAGAGACTCCTCTCCCTGCCTCCTGAATGCTGCAATCACATTGATCGCAGCATTCAGGAGGTTAAACTATTGGGAGTGGTGCGGGGACCACTACAGGCAGTGAGAGCTGGCTCCTGGCTGTAACACCAGCCAGAATCCGATGGCGATCGCGTGGGTGTAGTGCAGAAACCTTCCACTATCATCATGATTTAAAAAAAACAAAAAAAAAACGCTTGAACACTAAGTGTTTTTTTTTTTTTGTTTTTCAGCTGTTTGTTTTTTTTTTTTCTGCTGAAATTTTGTGTGCAGAAAATAAGCAATGTGGGTACATAGTCTCAGAGTTGTGATTCATTAAAAAATTGGGCAAATTGCAGAGATGTTGCACTGAAGTAGCAAATCCCCACACAATTTGGAAATGTATGTCGGGTTCACAGGCAGTAGTGTTTTGCAGTGTGACCCCATTCTCTTCCGCTATGTGGTGGTGTGGCAGCAGCATGCAGCGATCTTTCTGCTGAGCGCACACACTTGTCACTCTATAGTTCCATATTTCTGAAATATTTTTGGATAGGTCTTACACACGGGATCTTGTGATCAGGTCCTTGTAGTCAGACTTGTGGATGTTATCGGTTTGGAATACACTTTTGCATCTTGTAGTCCATAAGGTGCTGCAAAATGGGCTTGCTTTGTGGGGGGGATAGCGGTGTCCTTCATCAGATGTTCTCTGGGCTAATGGACTTGGTCTGCTTTCATTTGTGTGTGTTTTTGTTTGGTATATTTGGAGTTCAGCGCTCATCGACCTGGGCTGTGCCAGCACTACCCACGGCCCTGATAATCCACCGTGCTTACACTGCTCATCCCTGCAGAATATTGGGAAATCCCACACTCTATTGTGAGCCGGCTCCTCTCTTTTTGGTGTGGGCAGCCGGAGCACCTTGCATTATCGCAACTGCAGCTCCAGATAAATATTTTTGGCCGGTTTCCAAGGCAGGTACACACCCTGTTAGCTCCGACACGATAAAAAAAGCTGTATTGTTGACATTACACGGCTGTAGCTATGTTATTTAGACGGCCACGCTTTGGGAGAACTATTTGCTCATCTGCCAAGCTCTAAAAAAAAAAACCAAACTAAAAACAAAAGTGAGATCACTTTCTGTCTTCTCAATGGTGGTGGTTTGGATTAAAAATCCTTAATATGAAACTTTAAACAATTTCATGATTTCTGACTTAAGAAGTTCCTAGTGTGGAAACCGGTCGCGTTCACCTTCCAGTACTATGAGAGTGTTGATCTGTTCATGTAGTGTAAGGACGCACATACAGAGGGGCATAACACTCAGATATTGCATGACCTTTTGTTTTGTGACTTCTGGAAAGCCTTTAATAATAATATAATATCATTATTGAAATTTTACATCCCGGGGTGTGTGTGTGTATATAAATATAATATATATATATATATATATATATATATATATATATATATATATATATATATATATATATATATATATATATATATACCATTCCTTTTTAATCTTGCTGATTTTATTCAGAAATTGACTTGGTGAATGATCACACACAGATGTCAGGTGTGGAGAGTAAAGTTGCTATGAATCCAGTCGGGGGCCCCTATCCATCAGCAGTAATCTACGGCTGGTGAACAGGATTCGCGCAGCCACGGCATACACCATCCAAGATCCTAAAAGTGCTTTTATTCCATATAGCGTGTGAGTAAAATAGCAGGGAAGAGAGAGCCGGGTGCAGGCCCCCCAAGGACGACGGCCGTTTCACACCTTGTGTGCTTCTACGGGTCCAATTGGACCCGTTGAAGCACACAAGGTGCGAAACAGCAGTCGTCCTTGGGGGGCGTGCACCCGGCTCTCTTCCCACTATTTTACCTGCACACTATATGGAATAAAAGCACTTTTGGGATCTTGGATGGTGTATGCCATGGTTTTCTACTTTATGGACTTCTGTTCTGGATATCATCTCTTCTCGTCCACGTGCACCCATTACCATTTCTTCTAAAAGGAGGACTGAGGCTGTTCTAAGGTCTTCGGTGTAAGGTATTGCACGGTTCAGTGTGGAACAGTTTGTTTATTACATTTTCTTTTCATCAGCCAGTTTGGTGCAACTTCATTGTTGTGGCTTGATGCATGTGTGGTGATGCGACAGGCCCACTGATCAGAAGAAGAGCCATGGATGCTTTTGGGTAGCTGGCGGCTTCAGGGCTTCGGCCCAGCAACTTTACATTACTGACACCGGTGATGGACAGGGTCTTGTGAATCATTTCACACCAACTCTAGTGGAGCGTTTGGGGGAAAACGCCCAACTCTGATACCAAGTGGATGCCTGTCAGTAATGACCGTGGCATCTACGTTGTTTGGCGAGATCCCTCTTTTGGTACCACATAATGTGATCTCCGACCACGAGATCTGGCATTGGTACTTTCCTTTTAGACTCTCCATCAGCCTCATAGACCAGCTGCAGTCTGTGGCTCAAGCACCGCTCCATTAAAGGGAATGTGGTACCAGGTTTTCACCACCTAATCTGAGAGCAGCACAATGTAGGGGCAAAGATCCTGATTCTAGTGATATGTCACTTACTGGGCTTCTTAATGTAGGGTCATTCCATGTCAAGTGAACCAGTGGTCCCCACTCAACCGTCTCCGATTTTGCTGAAAATTTATAAGGATGTACATGTATGTTTGAAAAGAGGTTCTGTAAATTTTTAGGGCCAGATCTCAAATACATTGGGCACTGTTGACCTTTCACTGGAGGCCCCCCCCCACCCCCAAGCCTGCGGCTTCAGCTAAGAGGATTGTGCACACTTTGGCACATAGCCATTAGAGTTCTATACTGGCTATGATGCTGAAATTTGGCATACTAGCTCAACTTTTGCTGCTAAACGCGATAAAAGTATTACCAGCTATGACAAAACAATATTTCGGCCGCAATGTTGTGTCAAAGTAGCTTGTAAAACGCCTCGCATAAAGTAAAGCCTAACTTTGCCCATATATAACTCAACACCAAAAACCAATAGTAACTGGTGCTTTGCCCTGTACAACAAACATCTTCATGACTTTGCATTGCTGCAATATCACAGTCACAGCATATGTATTTGTGGAAATATTCACACCCACATATGATGACAAACTTAAAAAAAAACGAATTTTACCTATTTTTAGGTCAAATTTCTCAAAAAGGTATCCCTAAAATATATTAATTCTGATATCATTAGAAAGAGCACATTTTTCTCTACAAGGATCATTGTTTTTTTTTGTTTTTTTTTGGAGTCTCTCAGTTTAAGAAAAGAAAAATGCCACTGAACATGGTGTTATTTATGCGCGTAATGCATTGATCTTGTGTTTGATTTTCAGATTCTTATCACGTTACAGAGTTGTATTGTTGCTAGCAATGTCTATTATAATCAAAAACATATAAACCTTTTTATGAAAAGTTATTGACTAATAATAACTAATAATAACCAGTGATTGCTCACGACATGACACAGTTGCAGTCCACACTTTCTTAACAGTAATTGTGGAGTATCTCAAGACTGTCATCTATGGGATTCATCATATCCACTACTTCAGTGATGGATCTGCAGCCCAGTACAAAAACTTCAAAAGTTTTCTCACCTTGTGCCACCACAATCCTGATTTCATTATCAGCGCTGAATGGAATGTTTTTGGTACCAGTCATGGAAAGTCGCCCTGTGATGGGATTGGAGGGACAGCAAAGAGGTTGGCAGCTCGTGCCAGTCTTCAACGCCCAACTGAAAACCAAATACTGACCCCGGTGGATTTATTCAACTGCATAGAATCAAGTTGTGTTTTTTTTTTTTTTTTTTTTTTTTTTTTTTTTGTTCCAAAAGAAAAAATTGACGAAGTACTGGTAGTTCAAGAAGAAAGGTTCAAAGATGGACATACAATTGCTGGAACAAGAGAACATCACCAGTTTGTGCCAATTGATGACAAAAAGATTCGCATTTCAAGGGTGTGAAATGACCCATCATCTTTCATTGCCCATGTAGATGGATCTGTCAGATCAGAAATGCCTTTTGTGCCAATTGCAAACCTCCAGCCAGGGCAATACATTGCCTGCATTTACGATAGGAACTGGTGGATTGGAAATATTTCTGAAATTTCAGTCGACGACCATGATGCATTAATACATTTTATGCATCCTCATGGAGCAGCTAGCTTCTGTCACTGGCCTGTGAGAAATGATACATTCTGGATTCCCGAGCAGTCGATCATTGCAATAATTCCAGCACCAGCTGCAACAGCAATGGGCCGACAATACAGCTTCTCTGAACCGATTATGTTGCAAATTCAGCAACAATTCCAGACCACTTACTTAGACTGAACATTATGGCTTGGGAACCAACAAAAGATACCCAATATTAGGCTTGGGATCCTAGGCAAAGACACCCACCCTCAGGCTTCGGAACCTGCGATAAAGACACCGCCCGCGGCTGGCCTTGCACGGCTATCGGCCATGGCTCCTAGGCGATGGGGCTGCCAATTCTCGAAAGACAGCATTATTACAATTCTTAATAAGATTATAAGGCTATGTGTGTACGTTGCGTACTAGCCCTGCAGAAATTTCTGCAGCGATCTGAAGAGCACACGTGCGCTTCAAATCGCTGCAGAAAATGTCCGTAGAGAGAAAAAAAAAGCTGATTCCATGCGCTCTGCATGCAGCTCCTGCCATAGACAGAGCAGGAGCTGCCGGCAAAGCGCACGGAAGAAGTGACCTGTCACTTCTTGAACGCAGCGCTTCGGGCAGCAGCCAAAGCGCTGTGCTCCAAGACTCCACGTGCTCACGGCCCCTGCACAATCTCCATAGATTGTGCAGGGGACGCAGGACGCATGCAGTTACGCTGCGCTACAAAGCGCAGCGTAACTGCATGTATTTACGCAACGTGCGCACATAGCCTAAGACCAGCCTAAGATTCTTAGGGAATTGGTTGTGGTATACCCACCATGGACCAAGGGTTTGAATAGTGCAGTTACCATTCATTGCGTATTAATAAATAACACCATGTTCAGTGGCATTTTTCTTTTCTTAAACTGAGAGACTCCAATAAAACGCCAATGATCCTTGTAGAGAAAAATGTGCTCTTTCTAATGATATCAGAATTAATATATTTTAGGGGTACCTTTTTGAGAAATTTGACCTAAAAATAGGTAAAATTCGTTTTTTTTTAAGTTTGTAATCATATGTGGGTGTGAATATTTCCACAAATACATATGCTGTGACTGTGATATTGCAGCAGTGCAAAGTCATGAAGATGTTTGGTGTACAGGGCAAAGCACCAGTTCCTATTGGTTTTTGGTCTTGAGTTATATATGGGCAAAGTTTGGCATACATTTTATATGACACGTTTTACAAGCTACTTTGACACAAAATTGCGGCCAAAATATTGTTTTGTCATAGCCGGTAATAATTTTATTGTGTTTAGCAGCAAAAGTTGAGCTAGTATGCCAAATTTCAGCATCATAGCCAGTATAGAACTCTAATGGCTATGTGCCAAAGTGTGCACAATCCTCTTAGCTGAAGCCGCAGGCTTGGGGGGGGCCTCCAGTGAAAGGGCAACAGTGCCCAATGTATTTGAGATCTGGCCCTAAAAATTTACAGAACCTCTTTTTAAACACACATGTACATCCTTTTAAATTTTCAGCAAAATTGGAGAAGGTCGAGTGGGGACGATTTATAAAACTGGTCCACTTGATGTGGAATGACCCTGTAGTTTGATCATCTACTGCTGATGAATCGGTGATTTTATCATTAGAGGACTACTTGGACGGCCATGGTGCTCCATTTCTATAAATCCATCCACTCTGCTTGTATTGTACAACACCGCGTTTTGGCCTCAGTGAAAACCTGCTGCATCCAAAACGCTGCGGTTACAGATTGGAGGCACGTGGCCTCGGGGGGGGGGGTTATTTATGCCACCACACTATTTTAGTTCTTTAATTTTCTTTTTACATCTTTTAAAGATTTCAGTTTATTTTTCAGCTTGAATTGTTGAGATCATAGGTGACATTAGAGATGGGGAAAATGCTCTAATGATTTTTCTCTGTACGAATTGTTTTTGACAAAAGATGTCACTTTACCAGCAGTGTAGACTTGTTCTATCCACTGGACATAGCGTGCATGTACACCATTGTCCCCGGCTTATTAGGTATTGCTGCCTTTGCCTTCCTGGGTACCTGATGGTGGCATGCAGCGGCTGATGATCTGCTTATACACAGTCCCTCATAGTGAGAGCCTCACGGATTATGTAATGGAGGAGACCTGTCCGGCACGGCTCGGACATTAGTGCCCCAGTGTAGAGGCAGGAAGTGCAGACGTCATCCCCTTTCACAGGCTCCACAGAGCGCCCTCCATCTGGCCGGGAGCCCAGACCTAGCTGGTGGAGGGGATGCATACAGTGCGGTGTACTGGAGGCTTAACTAACTCAGCCGTCTCGTATGGGGGGGGGATCAGTGACAATCGCAGCATTTGGACTGCAGCTCTCCAGGAAGTCAGAGCACTGCGCTGCATATTTCATTATGAGATCAACAGATATGGAGAAGTTTAACTTTATGTTGTAAAATGAATGGGGAGAAATGACGGTTAGTTACAGCGGGGACAGCCGATCTCAGTTAGGCCTAAGCCACACGGCGAGAAAATCTGTGCGAGTGGAGTGCCACTGCCACTGCAGTGCGAGAATGGCAATGGCAAATGGCAATGGCAGCAGGGCTGTGGAGTCAGCCAAAACTGTGACTCCAACTCTTCAATTTCCCTTGCACCGACTCCACTCCACTAACACTATGTAATAAACTATGTAAGTGGCAAAAAAACGTTTTCAACAAAATCATACTAAATAACATTTGTGCAGTCCATGAATTTGTTGTAAGAAATAGAATTGCCTCCATCAGATCCTCCTTCACAGATGACCTCAAATCTGACCTAATAATTTTAAGGCTAGAGAACAACCTCTCTACTAGTGCTGAGCGGACCCGGACTGTAAACGTCCAGATCCGCGCGGTTTCAGCGCTCTTCCCGAGCCGGATCCGGGCGCGGGTTTCCAGCTGCACGATCCGGAATTGGCAATTAATAAAAATGTTAAAAAAAACAATAAATAAATGAGTGTTTCATACTTACCAGACTGTCATGGCGGCACACTTACTTCCGGGTCGCGCTTTCACTTTCTGCTTTCCGTGCTTTACCCGCCCACCGGCCATCCTCTCAGCTGTGATTGGTTCCTGGCTGACGCGCCCCCAGCCTGTGACAGCTCTGCCGTGCAGTCATCGCAGCTCAGTAATAGGCTGCTAGGCTGCACTCGGAGTGCTCTATGGCTGCTCACTCTGACATGTAGCAGAGCTGGATGTGTCGCCGCTGGATCTCGTGTGGATTACGCCGGAGCTGCAGGGCTGTGTTGTGGTAATAAAGTGGTGAAGGAGGAGGCTGCGTTTCTACTTTATTCCAAATAAAGGATTTCTCTGTGTCTTGTTTATTTACTGTAATTTACATGATTGTGATGCGGGTATCTCACAGACGCCCGTGTGATCAAAAACCCGGGGTTTAATAGCAGCCATGCGCTGTTATTAACCCCTGGTAGTACCTTGATTTCCACCGCACCAGGGCAATCAAGATGAGCCGATATCGCACCGGAATGGCCACATCTAACAGATGCGACCATACCGGGCGGCTGCGGGCTGAGGATATACCAGCCCCCGGCCGGCGTTATCATGGCTGTGAATGAAAATTGGGGGGGACTGTACGTCGTGTTTTTTTTTTTTTTTTTTTTAATTTATTTAAAAATAAAAAAAAAAACGCATGCAGTTTATCTTAGGCAGCAGTCACAGCGAGGGACTCCCACAAGTGTGACATCGCAGCATAGCCGCACACACTTCTGACAGAAGCATGCATGTGTTTCTAGGTACATGCACGCTCGTGTTGAGACAGTGGCAGACTGTGACGGGTGATGTCAGACCCGCACGAGTCTGACAGCGCATCACCGACGCAGCTGCACACTTCTGACAGGAGCGTGCATGTGTTTCTAGGTACATGCACGCTCGTGTTGAGACAGTGGCAGACTGTGATGGGTGATGTCAGACCCGCACGAGTCTGACAGCGCATCACCGACGCAGCTGCACACTTCTGACAGGAGCGTGCATGTGTTTCTAGGTACATGCACGCTCATGTTCAGACAGGCGGCAAAACACCGCAATTTTTTTGCCAGGAGGTGCAGATGGATGCAGAATGAAATTGGATGCAGAAATATGGTGTAAAAATCACAGCATCAAATTTGCATCCCTTGGCCCCCAAAAATAAAAACAAAATGAAAAAAAATTTGCCACAGGTGGAAATTTGGTGCTGAAAGCTGGTGCAGACGATTTCAGCACCAAATGTGCACCTTCTGGCAAAAAACCGCAGCAAAAATCACGGAAAAATAACCACGGCAAAAACCACGGCATAAAAATTGCGTCAAAACACCGTGATTTTTTGCCAGGAGGTGTAGATTGGATGCAGGAATATGGTTTCCTGAACAAATTTCAGCACAAAATCTGCATCTCTTAGCCAAAAAAACTGCGCTTTTTCTGCTAGGAGATGCAGGTCTGTGAACTCAGTGACCTCCACCTGAGGTCAGGTTACCTGCGATCACAGAGGAAGGACCGTGGGAACCGCTCACTGCGCAGCTCTTTCATTCTCTGGAGCTCACAGAGAGCGGTCGCTCGTGCCGCTCTCTGTGATATTCAGATGTAGCAGAGCTGAAGCGGCGTGGGACTTCTCCGCCTGTGGATTACGTCGGAGTTGCAGGGTATTTGGGGGTTAATAAAGTGGTGAAGCAGGGGTGTTTTGTACTTTATTCCAAATAAAGGATTTTTCTGTGTTTATTTACTGTCACTTACAGGTTTGTGTGATGCAGGTATCTGACAGACGCCTGTACCATCGCACAAAGCTAGGGTTTAGCAGCAGCCGTGCGCCACTGCTAATCCTGCTATTACCCCGACTGGCACCGCATCACGCCAGCGGGAAAAGCCAGTAGCGCACACCGGTATGGTCTCATCTAACAGATGCGACATACCAGACGGCTGCGGGCTGAGGATGTACCAGCCCCTGGCCGGCGTTATGGCTGAAGGGGAAGATTAGGGGGGACCACACGCAGTTTTTTTTTTCTTTTTAATACTTTCCCCAGAGTCAAACGTGCGAGGGACTCACCCGGCAGCCTCGCACATGTGACTCCGGGCACTGGATACACAGCACAGATACAGCTCGACGGCTGGGGCTGCAGCCGAGCGCTATAACTGTGCTGCCGAGTGTTTACCACCGTGAACTGACCGACAGACTGTGCTGCTTTCCCCACCCACTGGCCGTCCTGTGATTGGTTGCAGTTAGCTGCCCCTCTGGATGGGGGCGTGTCTAGCTGCAGCCAACACGCGTCGGTGGACGGGGAAACCATGAATATTGAATTGTCGGCTCCGGAAGGTAACAGCGTGACCCGAAAGGAGTGTGCCGCCATGACAGCGCCTCGGTGAGTATGCCGCGCTCACTCCTAGCCCCTCCACAAACGTTTTTACCCTCCGGATTCCGGTCCCCATTGACTTATATGGGCACCGGATTCCGGAGCGGATCGGATTCTTTTTTAAATCTTAGTGATTCACCGGCCCCGGATTATTGGCCGTTCGATCAGCTCTACTCTCTACACTAACTTGGGTTGGAGGCAAAGCCATAACTACATGGGCAACATCGCTAACAATTTCCGGGTATAAAGGAATTGCCTCATGCACAGTCAGTTTTGATGAACGGTTGAATTTTTCTATTTCTTTGAGAGCAAGTGAAACATCTTACTGAAATCTGGTCAATCTGCTGCTATAGGAGACGGAGTGAAATCTTTTTCCTTGCGGCAACGCTTTGCCTGCTCCATGTCATCCAAATATTTGTCAAAGTTAAACTTCTCATCTGATGAGGATGAAGATATGGCAGCAGTAGCACTGCCAGGACCCAAGTCCTCTTGCGCCTGGCAGTCTTGTAACCGCTCATCCTAACTGCTACCTCAGTCAGAGCTTCTTTTCCTTTTAGTAAGCTGTTGATCATCAAGCAGTATATGATGACTTGGGTCCACAAACAGCTGCCAGAAGAATTTTATTTTCCAATAGCTGTGTCTCTCTCCGTTTCATTGAAGCAGAAATGCAATCTTTGGGACAGGCAAAATAGCAAGTTCTTCCACTCCCTTATGAAAATGCCAGGCGTTAAATCCTCAGCTTGTAATTTTTTAGTCACGGTAAATGGGTGATTAAGCAATTCCTTCAATTCAGCCACCTGTGTCCATTGACCTTCATTTAGGGTTTCCATGTGGGTTCACCATAGCCATAAGAAACGGTTTTAGTTCAAGCAATCGCTCAATCATTAAATTGTCTCTTCAAGATGGAATCAATTTTAGGGGTTCTGGCGGCAATAACCAATATCCTCACTTTTCCAATCAGATTTCCAGCATGCTCCTCTTGCAGACTATTGCCAGCTGCATCGTGTACACAAACACAGCGCATGTGATGAATATGACAGTGTTTTGAAGCAGCTTCAACAAGATCATCTAATCCTAAAGTATAATTTTGCTGTTCTTCTGTTGTAATATCTGTTTGTTCCATACTTACATGAACAGCGCTGTGGCTCCATCTCACACATACTGAATCCTACATTTTCTTCTAGCTGTTGTTCATTACTCTTTCATCAGTTTAATTGTATCTGCTGGAGATGGGAACAAAAGGTGCAAATAGGGTCTTACCCAATATGATGGTTGGTAATATAAAGAGAGGTACACTCGCCTGGTGTGGTTGTGCCAGTCACAACCCCTTATGTGCATATGTGAGTGTCCGCGTGGTTCAGCAGCGGCCCCGTGGGTGACGTGGTTCAATATAGATGACAGAGGAAAGCGGGTTTATGCCGCGCTAAAAACTGCTGCCGGTATATTAAAAAATTATTTTTTTTCCCTGAAGAAGGGCAATGTCTCTGAAACGCGTAGGATTGTAAAATAAAAAAGGAATTTTTTAATATACCGGCATAAGTGGTTTTTAGCGCGGCATAAACCCGCTTTCCTCTGTCATCTATATTGAATCAGTTTAATTAATTGTACTTATGTTTGAAGCATTGTCCGTCATTTTTCTAATCTGCTTTGCTATTGAAAACATTATCTATGAGCTCAAAAACCTTTCAGGTGATGCGGGCTTTTTAAAAAGCTGATCTGCTTTTACAGCTGAAAAACGTATCCTCAAACGCAGCAAAAACGCTGTGTGTGAATGTAGCCTTAGATCAGGAATAGAACAGCCATTTATAGGACATCTCATAACTTCCCCAAATTCCTATGAAAAAATATTCAGCACAATCTGCATTGCACTACTGGCCCCAATTTATTATACATTTTCGGAGTCTGTCCATTTTAAGCCGACTCCACCAAAATGAGCTCCGACTCCACAGTCCTGGTTATAAGTTTAGCAATGGTCACCGGTTGCTGCACATTTGTACCCACGAGCTGTGCATTGGTGCGGTGTGCCTGCTTCTGACATAAAGGTCAAAGGATCTAGTGAAGTGCATACTTGGTTGGAGGATACTACGGACACTCACATATTTTCTGTGTACTACCCCAACAGTTGTATCGTCATCAAATTAAGAGATACACCCCTCCTCATGACCGCGTTCACACACCTCGGTGGGGCTTAGAGACCGGTGGGGCTTAGAGACCGGTGGGGCTTAGAGACCGGTGGGGCTTAGAGACCGGTGGGGCTTAGAGACCGGTGGGGCTTAGAGACCGGTGGGGCTTAGAGACCGGTGGGGCTTAGAGACCGGTGGGGCTTAGAGACCGGTGGGGCTTAGAGACCGGTGGGGCTTAGAGACCGGTGGGGCTTAGAGACCGGTGGGGCTTAGAGACCGGTGGGGCTTAGAGACCGGTGGGGCTTAGAGACCGGTGGGGCTTAGCTGCACAGCACTGTGTTCACCTGCCTGACTAGTCACATTTTATGATTGTGCAACTTTCACTTAACATTGGGGCTGGTAGAAATGTGTAATTACTAATTAGGTGTAAATCCTGCTGTCAGGTTCCCTTTAGCCAATCAGAATGGTTGAAGGAGTGCAGAAATTGTGCAGGGAAACAATGCAAAGACCTCAGCTGTTGCCATTTGACGCTGCAACATGACTGCTGCTAGTGAACCCGGCTTTAAAGGAGATTGGTCAGACTTTTTTTTTTTTTTTTTTTTCTATGCTGAGCACAGCAGAATATATAATTATAATATCCTGATTACAAGGATGTGTCATTTATTAGGCTGCATGTTGTACTTTCACTATAATCAGTGTTTTATCAGCAGGAGATTATCACTACAGAACTAGATCTCACTTGCAGACCAGCCCAGCTAATCTTTATAACCCCACCTCTGCCACTGATTGGCAGCTTTCTATGGAGTCTGTGCAATGTCAACAAAATGCTAATCAGTGGTGTGGATGGGGATATACACAGCAAAAACTTCTATACTTTGCTACATCTACATCAGACAAACAAGCAGCCCAGTAAGTGACACATTGCTAGAATCTGGCTTCCTTGCCCAACATCATTCTGCTCTTAGCAATAACCTGCTGACAGATTCCCTTAGGCCCTGTGCACACTAGAAAATAGAATTTTCTTAAGAAAATTCCGCAGGCTCTGAAAGATTACCACACCTGCGGTAAAAAACCGTGGCAAACCGCATGCGGTTTGGCCGCAGTTTTGCCGCGTTTTTTCCGCTGGTTGTTCCCTGCGTTTTTTGACCATTATCTACAGCAAAAACCGCAGGTACCTGCGCAAAACCTGTTGGTAAAAAAACCCCGCAGTGTGCGCAAAGCATTTTTTTTTCTTACCATAGGTTTTGCTGGGGAAGGACTGCAGAAAGGTTAGACACATTTTCTGCAGCAAAACCACGGCAAAACTGCATAGTGCGCACAGGGCCTTAAAGAGTCAACGCATCTATTCCAGCCAGGACCTCAGGAATTGAAGTGTGCACATGACAAGCAGCTGCACATTTCCTTTTATTTTATTTTGAAATATGTAAGACGCAGTTGATATCAGACGGATCCGGATCCACTAACATCTCACCATTTATAAGTCATATACAGTGCCTTGCAAAAGTATTCCTCCCCCTTGAATTTTTCAACCTTTTTCCCACATTTCAGGCTTCATAACATAAAGATAAAAATTGTTAATGTTATGGTGAAGAATCAACAACAAGTGGGACACAATTGTGAAGTTGAACAAAACTCATTGCTTATTTTAAAGTTTTTTAAAAAATAATAAACTGAAAATTGGGGCGTGCAATATTATTCATCCCCTTTAAGTTAATACTTTGTAGCGCCCCCTTTTCCTGCGATTACAGCTGCAGTCGCTTGGGGTATGTGTCTATCAGTTTTGCACATCGAGAGACTGAAATTCTTGCCCATTCTTCCTTTGCAAACAGCTGGAGCTCAGTGAGGTTGGATGGAGGCGTTTGTGAACAGCAGTTTTCAGCTCTTTCCACAGATTCTCGATTGGATTCAGGTCTGGACTGTGACTTGTTCATTCTAACACCTGGATACATTTATTTGTGAACCATTCCATTGTAGATTTGCTTTGTTTGGGATCATTGTCTTGTTGGAAGACAAATCTCTGTCCCAGTCTCAGGTCTTTTGCAGACTCCAACAGGTTTTCTTCAAGAATGGTCCTGTATTTGGCTCCATCCATCTTCCCATCAATTTTAACAATCTTCCCTGTCCCTGCTGAATAAAAGCAGGCCCAAACCATGATGCTGCCACCACCATGTTTGACAGTGGGGATGGTGTTCTGGGTGATGAGCCGTGTTACTTTTACGCCAAACATATCGTTTGGCATTGTCCCCAAATAATTCGATTTTGGTTTCATCTGACCAGTGCACCTTCTTTCCCTTGTTTGTTGTGTCTCCCAGGTGGCTTGTGGCAAACTTTAAACGACACTTTTTATGGATATCTTTGAGAAATGGCTTTCTCCTTGCCACTCTTCCATAAAGGCCAGATTTGTGCAGTGTACGACTGATTGTTGTCCTATGGGCAGACTCTCCCACCTCCAGCTGTAGATCTCTGCAGTTCATCCAGAGTGATCATGGGCCTCTTGGCTGCATCTCGGATCAGTCTTCTCCTTGTTTGAGATGAAATTTTTGAGGGACGGCCGGGTCTTGGTAGATTTCCAGTGGTATGATACTCCTTCCATTTCAATATGATCGCTTGCACAGTGCTTCTTGGGATGTTTAAAGTTGTGGAAATCTTTTTGTAACAAAATCTAGCTTTAAACTTCTCCACAACAGTATCACGGACCTGCCTGTTGTGTTCCTTGGTCTTCATGATGCTATCTGCGCTTTACACAAAACATTGAGACTATCACAGAGCAGGTGCATTTATACGGAGACTTCATTACACACAGGTGGCTTATATTTATCATCATCAGTCATTTAGGACAACATTGGATCATTCAGAGATCTTCAGTGAACGTCTGGAGTGAGTTTGCGGCACTGAAAGTAAAGGGGATGAATAATATTGCACGCCCCAATTTTAAGTTTATTTTTTACAAAAGTTTAAAATAAGCAATAAATTTCGTTTAACTTCACAATTGTGTCCGACTTGTTGATTCTTCACCATAACATTAACTTTTTTATCTTTTGAAGCCTGAAATGTGTGAAAAGGTTGAAAAATTCAAGTAGGCCAAATACTTTCGCAAGGCACTGTATGTGTAAATATGAGATTGGCAAAAGATGATTTTTTTTTTTTTTTTTTATTCTTTAGTCATTACACTGTTTCATAAAACTGTTAACACTAGGGGCTGCTGATAAGTCTTTGGCTTTACTCAGAAGGAAAGGAGATAGGATGATGAAACTTTACATTTAGTCCACAGACTCTCCAATGATGTCAACACACTTCTTACATCGGTATTCCAAGTTCTGTAAGCCTAGCAAAAAGGATTTCGTTTGTGCCTCAAACGAGGCATACGTAGCAGCATCAGAAATGGTGTGAAATTTGGTACCCTTGAGGTGTTTCTTCAGGTTTGGAAACAGATGATAGTCGGGGAGAGCAAGATCTGGTGAATAAGGTGGGTGGTCAATAGCTGGAAGCCCAGCTCTGCCAGTTTTGCCATGGTCGCTTGTACAGTGTGAGCGGAGGCATTGTCTTGCAGGAACAAGATTCCTTTGGACAGCTTGCCGCGCCTTTTGATCTTCAGAGCTGCCTTCAATTGGTCCAAAAGTTCAATGTAATACCCTGCAGTGATGGTGGAACCTTTTGAAGGTAGTCCACTAGCAGCACGCCCTCCTTATCCCATAATATAGACGCCCATCACCTTAGTGGCTGATTTTTGCACTCTGAACATCTTTGGACGAGGAGAACCACTGTGCCTCCACTTTAACTTCTCCTTGTTTTCAGGGTCATACAAATAAATCCAGGTCTCATCCATAGCACAATCATATTACAAGAAGGAAAAAGAGGGGGGATTCAGCAAACAGGCCGGCTCCTGAGTAGTGTTAGGAGCTTGAAACGCGTAAGACAAGACACGTTTTTAAGCATGATTAATATGCACAATTAAAGTTATTTCTTATGAAAAGAAGTCTGACGTGGATTAAAAAGTCAGATCAAACTGTGCTGGACAACCCTCTTTTTTTTGTTTTTTGTTTTTGTTTTTGAATTCTCATCCATAGTGACCAGTCTATCCAGGAAATTCTTTTCAGTTCGGAAACGCTGACAAATGGAGCGGGAAGTTGTCACTTGCAGCTTCTCTGATCTGTTGTCAAACATTTGGGGACCCACTTTGCAGATCGCCTCCTTATTTCCAAATGTTCATGGATAATGACACAAACACGTTCATGGGAATTCCCCCGTGATGTCTGCTATTGCTTTAGCTGAAATTCATGGATTCTCCAGTATAAGGCTGTGCACAGCATCGACGATCTCCAGAACAACAACCCCTCTATCGTCCAGGACGTTCCTCATCATTGGTGCTGAGGTGTCCCGTTTTAAATTTAGCAACCCAGTCATTGTGGAATATGAAAGGGCATTGATCCACCAATGTCTGCGACATATGACAATCAGTCTGGTCAGGGTTGTGCTCGGCAGCGCCCCCAACAGCCTGGCTCTTGTTTCGAATTGTATCCAGTTCATTATGGTAATCCCTGTGCAGATCTACACACGATAAAGCTGAATGTTGTCATGTCAGCCGCGGTCACCGCTGGTGTTCCTGTGTGCCCAGCATTGCTCCATGTCTCTAATGTTTTGTAACATACAGTCAGAATGTATCGCCTCATAATAACATTGTGTCTGCTTTGTTTTTCAGGTTTCATGGAAGAAAACCAACCAGGTACGTTCATCTTCATGATTTGTATGTAGATGGCGTCATTTCTTGATCGTTTTTGTTCTTGATTGTGGTTTACTCTCTGGACGTTTTCCGCACATCTGTTATACCCACCACTGCTTTTGGCTTTTGTTTCACTAAATTGTTTGAGATGAGGAAGTCACCATTGCATGCGTTGACTTAAATGCCCGACTGCCATGATACAATATCCCTGTAGCATGAACTCTTTACATATATTTCACCTATAAAGTGTGTGTGTGTGTGTGTGTGTGTGTGTGTGTGTGTGTGTGTGTGTGTGTGTGTGGTGTGCGCGCACCCCTCACATTTTTGTAAATATTTTATTCTATATTTTCATGGGACAACACTAGATATAACGCTGTGATACAATGTAATATAGTCAGTGTTCATCTTGTATAACAGTATAAATTTGGTGCCCTCTAAATAACTCAACACACAGCTATTAATGTCTAAACTGCTGGGAATGAAAGTGAGTACACCCCTAAGTGAAAATGGCCAAATTGTGTCTATTTTGTGTTGCCACCATTTCTTTCTTTTTCGCTTCATTGGAGGCCACAGGAAACCATGGGTATATGCTGCTGCCACTAGGAGGCGACACTAGGCAAGAATAAGTTAACTCCTCCTCCGCAGTATATACCCAGCTACCGGCAGAAAGTTAATCAGTTTTTTGCTTCATGTTGTAGGACGTGGACATGGGGCTTTTTTTTTCTCAGCCCCAGTTTTTTCCACTAATATTTTCTTTTTTTCTATATCAGAAAGCAGACTATGTTCACACTGGGCATCTTTTTGTGCGTTTGTGAGGTCACAAAGATGCATCAAAATGCATGCATTTCCTTCCCCAGAAAAGTATTTGAGATTTGTATTTTGCTGGGCATCTTTTGTTGGCTGTATTTTTGAAGATGCAGCATGTCCATTTTCTTTGCGTTTTTCCAGCTTTTTGAGCCCTTCCAGAAAGTAGATTTGACTTAAAAAAAAAACAAAAAAAAACAAAAAAAACAAAAACGCAAAATGTTGTAAAAACGCATGGGTTTTATACATTTTTGCCGCGGGTGCGGTTTTTGGAGCCAAAAACGCATCTTTGTAGTTACAAAAGATGCACTGTGTGAACATAGCCTTAGGCATGGAGTTCACTAGAGCATCACAGGAGCCGCTGGATCCTCTTCCATCCTCCATAACGATATCACAGAGCTGGTGGATATTAGAGACCTTGTGCTTCTCCACCTTATGTTTGAGGATGTCTCACAGATGCTCAATAGGGTTTAGGTCTGGAGACGCTTGGCCAGTCCAGCAACTTTTTACCTCGTTACCTTTAGCAAGGCAGTGGCTGTTTTGGAGGTGTTTGGGGTCTTTAGCATGTTGGAATACTGCATTGCGACTCCATTTGAACCAAACAGGTTTATCTTGGTCTCTTCAGACCACAGGACATGGTTCCAGTAATCCATGGCCTTAGTCTGCTTTTTTTTTTTTCCCCAGCAAACTGTTAGTTGGGTTTCTTGTGCATCATTGTTAGAAGAGGCTTCCTTCTGAGATGACAACCATGCAGACCAATTTGTTGCATTGTGCGGAGTATGGTCTGAGCACTGACAGGCAGACCCCCCTCACCAGTGTAACCTCTACAGCAATGCTGGCAGCACTCATACATTTATTTTGGAAAGACAACCTCTGGATGTGACCCTGAGCACATGCACTCCACTTCTTTGGTCGACCTTGATGGGGGCTGTTCTGAGTGGAACCTGTCTTCTGTCTTATTAAACTGCTGTATGGTCTTGGCCGCTGTTCTGCAGCTCAGTTTCAGGGTGTTAGCAAACGTCTTATAGCTTAGGCCAGGGGTCTCAAACATGCGGGTCGCACGCGGCCCCTCAGGCTGCTTCGTGCGACCTCCATCCCCCCCCCCTTCCCCACCCCCCAGGCCCGTGCCCCTGTTCACTATCGCGGCAGGTGCAGGAGCCGCAGCCACTGTCTGCGCTTTGTCAGATGAATGTGTTGCTGGTGCTGCGCTCTCGCGCCGGCAATACAATCATCTGACATAAATCACTGACAGTGGCTGCGGCACCTCTCGCGATAGTGACCGGGGGCACGGGCCTGGGGGCCACACGAAGCAGAGATGAGGCAGCCGAGGGAATGCGGGACAGGTGAGAAGAATGGTGTTTATTTATTTATTTTTTTTGTGTGTATGTGAAGCACGGCACATTAACCCTTTAGCGACCTATGACATACTGGTTATGTCTTGGCTTCCCGGTACTTAAGGACCCATGACGTACCCAGTTCGTCATGGCGAAATCGCGGCCCCAGTGGCTGCGATCACTTTGCAAATACCTTAGATTCGGGGGGGAGGGGACATCTGCCTGACCTCAGTAGGGGTGGTGTGTCCTCCCCAGAGCTACAGAGGCTGTAACTGGCTGAGCGGCGTTCGTCAGCCAATCACTGCCACTGTAATGTTTCAGCCATTGAAAATGGCTAAACATTGAAAACCAGCCATGACCAGTGCAGATGTAGCACCGATCATTGGCTGGAGCTGGGTGACCTCTCTTTAACTCGCCCCCAGCTCTGATTGGAGAGACCGACCTTGTGACCGATCTCTCCAATCACTGTGGATCTGCTGATGGAACCGCCCCCTCAGCTTCACTCCGGCGTCTGTGGATTCGGAAGCTGAGGACTGGAGAGCGATCGGTAAGTTATAGCCACTGCCCCCCCCCCCCCCCCGACCCATTACTACAGGATGGGGACAAAGTGCGCACATTACTATGGGATGGGGATAAGGCTGGGGATATTACTATAGTAGGATGGGGACATTACAATAGGGTGGGGACAAGGTGAGCACATTACTGTAGGATGGGGACTAGGATGGGCACATTACTACAGGATAGGGACGTTACTACAAGGGGACAAGGATGGGAAACATTACTATAGGGTAGGGATAAGGCTGGGGATATTACTATAGGATGAGGACAAGGTTTGCACATTACTACAGATTGGGGACATTACTATAGGATGGGGACAAGGATGAACACATTAGTACAGGATGGGGACAAGGCTGGGGACATTACTATAGGATGGGGATAAGGATGGGCACATTACTATAACATGGGGACAAGGATGAGACATTACTACAAGGATGGGGAACATTACTTTAGGATGGGGACAAGGATGGGCACATTACTACAAGGGGACAAGGATGGGCACGTTACAACAAGATGGGGAACATTACTAAAAGATGTTTGCCAAAATTTCTATATAGTGCTAATTGTAAGACTATTAGTTACAAGAAAGGAATAAAATGTAAAAAAATAAAAATATTTTTTATATTTAAACAAAGAATGTGCACGTTTGCTACCGTATAATAAACAAGGGAAAATGTTCAAAATCAGTGGTCCAAAGGTGTGTAAAAAAAAAATAATTACCGTATTTTTCGCTTTATAAGACGCACCCCAAATTTAGACATAAAAAAAGGTAAAAAAAAGAAAAATGGTGTCCGTTTTATACTCCGGTGTTCTCTTACCGGAGGGGGGCAGCAGTGGTGGTGAAGCGGGGTCACAGGAGGCACAGGTTGTGCTGGCAGGCGCGGCGGGTCAGTGGCAGCGGGTCTGTGGTGGCAGGTGCGGTGGCGTCCGGGGTGGCAGGAGCCGCGGGGTCCGTGGTGGCGGCAGCAGCGGCGGCGGGTGAGTCGTGCAGCAGGCCCGTGCAGTGAGTGTCACAGTGTCTGCGGTCCCGGTTCAAATGACGGCTCAGTGGTGGCAGCGGCGGTGACGGCTCAGTGGTGGCAGCGGCGGTGACGGCTCAGTGGTGGCAGCGGCGGTGACGGCTTAGTGGTTGGAGCGGCGGTGACTGCTTAGTGGTGGCAGCGGCGGTGACTGCTCAGTGGTGGCAGCGGCGGTGACGGCTCAGTGGTGGAGCAGACGGATGCGGTGTTTTCCCAGTGTGTCCGCGGTCCCGATTCAAGTGATGGCACCAGAGCGGCGCATGCACAGATGGAGCTCTCATCCAAGGGCTCCATCTGTGCACGCGCCCGCTCCTGGTGCCATCATTTGAAAGTGGGACCGCGGATAAACTAGGTAACTTGCTGCACAGCCGCCCGCCCCGCACGCACAGAGTGGCAGCCAGCAGGCTGCCCGCCCACCCTGCGTGCAAGCGGCCGGGTACCTGGGCTTGCGTGCGGGTGGCAGCCAGGTGCCTTTGCGAGGGCGGCAGCCGTCTGCCGCCCGCACGGGCACCCGACCGCCGGCCGCACACAGCGCCCGGCCGCACACAGCGCCGTGCCGCCGGCCGCACACAGCCACGGGTACCCGGTTGCCACCGCACGCAAGCACAGGTACCCGGCCGCTTGCGCACAGCCACAGGCACCCGGCCGCCCGATCGCCGCACACAGGACCCCCAGGTACCGCTATATTCAGATTATAAGACACACCCCCCCCCCATTTTCCTCCCAAATTTTTGGGAGGAAAAGTGCGTCTTAGGCCCGTTTCACACGTCAGTGAAAAACAGTGACGTTTTTCACTGGCGTGTAAAACACGCACATGTCCCTGCGTGTGCCGTGAATCACGGCACACATGGGTTGTCCAAGTGCAATCCGGGCTCCGTTCTCCGTGGACCGTGATTGCACTTAGAAATCAACTCACCTGTGCCTGCTCCCGCTGTCCGTGGTGCTGAATCCTCCCGCGGTGCAGCATCCGGCCGGCGGTGACCCCTGCAGCAGCTGCTTCCGGGTCGGCTGTGTCGCGCATAATGAATATGCGCGACAGTAATCAGCCGGCTTAGAAGCAGCAGGGAGGACGGGCTGCAGAAAGCGTCGCTGAAGCCGGGTGAGTTAAAATGTTTATTTTAAAAGCACGTTTTTTTTCTGGCACGTGTTTCACTGACCACACCACTGCGTGGTCTGTGGAACATCAGTGATGCCAGAAAAAAATGGACATGTCTCCGTGCGGCAATCACGCACACGCGGGTACGCTGCACGGAGACACGTGCAGTGACAAATCACTGACGTGTGAGCAGACCCATTCATTATAATGGGTCTGCGTATGTCAGTGATTCTGGTACGTTTAAAAAAAAGCACAAACGTACCAGAATCACTGACGTGTGAAAGGGGCCTAATAAAGCGAAAAATACGGTATATATGGTACCAATAAAAATGTCACTTTGTCCTGCAAAGAATGCGGCACCCCAAATTATTTTTTTTCCTTTGTGCGGTCCATACACCCAGCCGAGTTTGAGACCCCTGGCTTAGGCCATCTTTATGTAGAGCAACAATTCTATTTTTCAGCTCCTCAGAGAATCCTTTGCCAAGAGGAGCCATGTTGCACTTCCAGTGACCACTATGAGAGAGTGTTTATGCGATTACACCAAATGTAACACTCCTTTTCCCCATTCACACCTTGTAACTCTGAGACACCACACCAGGGAGGGAAAATGTTGTCATTTCAACTTAGGGGTGTACTCTTGTTGCCAGCGGTTTAGACATTAATGTGTGAGTTATTTAGAGGACACCACATTAAGGCTATGTGCGCACGTTGCGTAATTACATGCAGTTACGCTGCAATCTGCACCGCAGCGTAACTGAAGCGTCCTGCGTCCCCAGCATAATCTATGAAGATTATGCAGGGGCCGTGCGCACGTAGCGTATTAGAGCTCAGCGCTTCAGCTGCTGCCCGAAGCGCTCGTTCTAAGAAGTGACATGTCACTTCTTTCCTGCGCTCTGCCTGCAGCGCCTGCTCTGTCTATGTTAGGGGCTGTACTCAGAGCGCATGCAATCGGCTTTTTTTTCACTACGGACTTTTTCTGCAGCGATGTGAAGCACATGTGTACTGTTCAAATCGCTGCAGAAATTTCTGCTGGGACAGAACGCTACATGCGCACATAGCCTTACAAAATTGTGTCACTGTCCAAATATTTCTGGACCTAACTGTATGTATATGTGTATATATGTATATGTGTATATATGTATATATAGATATAGATATAGATATATTATACAGTTGGGTCCAGAAATATTTGGACAGTGACACAATTTTCGCGAGTTGGGCTCTGCATGCCACCACATTGGATTTGAAATGAAACCTCTACAACAGAATTCAAGTGCAGATTGTAACGTTTAATTTGAAGGTTTGAACAAAAATATCTGATAGGAATTGTAGGAATTGTACACATTTCTTTACAAACACTCCACATTTTAGGAGGTCAAAAGTAATTGGACAAATAAACCAAACCCAAACAAAATATTTTTATTTTCAATATTTTGTTGCGAATCCTTTGGAGGCAATCACTGCCTTAAGTCTGGAAACCATGGACATCACCAAACGCTGGGTTTCCTCCTTCTTAATGCTTTGCCAGGCCTTTACAGCCGCAGCCTTCAGGTCTTGCTTGTTTGTGGGTCTTTCCGTCTTAAGTCTGGATTTGAGCAAGTGAAATGCATGCTCAATTGGGTTAAGATTTGGTGATTGACTTGGCCATTGCAGAATGTTCTACTTTTTTGCACTCATGAACTCCTGGGTAGCTTTGGCTGTATGCTTGGGGTCATTGTCCATCTGTACTATGAAGCGCCGTCCGATCAACTTTGCGGCATTTGGCTGAATCTGGGCTGAAAGTATATCCCGGTACACTTCAGAATTCATCCGGCTACTCTTGTCTGCTGTTATGTCATCAATAAACACAAGTGACCCAGTGCCATTGAAAGCCATGCATGCCCATGCCATCACGTTGCCTCCACCATGTTTTACAGAGGATGTGGTGTGCCTTGGATCATGTGCCGTTCCCTTTCTTCTCCAAACTTTTTTCTTCCCATCATTCTGGTACAGGTTGATCTTTGTCTCATCTGTCCATAGAATACTTTTCCAGAACTGAGCTGGCTTCATGAGGTGTTTTTCAGCAAATTTAACTCTGGCCTGTCTATTTTTGGAATTGATGAATGGTTTGCATCTAGATGTGAACCCTTTGTATTTACTTTCATGGAGTCTTCTCTTTACTGTTGACTTAGAGACAGATACACCTACTTCACTGAGAGTGTTCTGGACTTCAGTTGATGTTGTGAACGGGTTCTTCTTCACCAAAGAAAGTATGCGGCGATCATCCACCACTGTTGTCATCCGTGGACGCCCAGGCCTTTTTGAGTTCCCAAGCTCACCAGTCAATTCCTTTTTTCTCAGAATGTACCAGACTGTTGATTTTGCTACTCCAAGCATGTCTGCTATCTCTCTGATGGATTTTTTCTTTTTTTTCAGCCTCAGGATGTTCTGCTTCACCTCAATTGAGAGTTCCTTAGACCGCATGTTGTCTGGTCAGAGCAACAGCTTCCAAATGCAAAACCACCCACCTGTAATCAACCCCAGACCTTTTAACTACTTCATTGATTACAGGTTTACAAGGGAGACGCCTTCAGAGTTAATTGCAGCCCTTAGAGTCCCTTGTCCAATTACTTTTGGTCCCTTGAAAAAGAGGAGGCTATGCATTACAGAGCTATGATTCCTAAACCCTTTCTCCAATTTGGATGTGAAAACTCTCATATTGCAGCTGGGAGTGTGCACTTTCAGCCCATATTATATATATATAATTGTATTTCTGAACATGTTTTTGTAAACAGCTAAAATAACAAAACTTGTGTCACTGTCCAAATATTTCTGGACCTAACACTATATACATATATATGTGTATATATGTACGTGTGTGTGTGTGTGTGTGTGTGTGTATATATGTGTATGTATGTATGTATGTATGTGTGTGTGTGTGTGTGTATATATATATATATCATACTATGAAGAAAAAGACATGGATCGCACATCCCAAAAATACATTGATCTAAAGCCGCTAGGCAAAAAATTAAATAGAACATGAGGTTCTTTTGTTACAATTCTGATCAGATTGTATTAAGCCCACTGCCACGTCACGGCAAACCTCTTGAGTGGGTCCCTAACCTGACCTTTTTGTGCGGCACCGTGCACCGACCACCGCCGTAGCGACAAAACGGCACATATGTGTGTGTATATATGTACAACACTAACATTGAAAAAAATTCCATGTATTTATCTTACAAACTTTTTTTTTTCTGCTTATGTAAAGCCAGTACAGAGCGTGGTTTCAGTCAGGAGGGCGGCCTCTTCCTGGGAATTAGACATGTCACTCACGTTGAAGCAAAATTCTTTTTTTGAACTTCAGTGCAGTGTAGTTGATTATACACAGATCCTTTACCAGAAATTCTCTGCTGAGCTCCATCCATTAGTCACATTGTCATCACACCGGTCCTTCCTGTATAGACCATTTGTCCAATGCTGAGCTCTGCCCATTAGTCACATGATCATAACCTCACGCAAGCTCAGCTGGTCTATGCAGGACCTGTGATGTCCTGATCATGTGACTAATGGGCGCAGCTCAGTTTAGCATTGGATAATTGCCTATATAGGACCTGTGTGATGTCACGATTCTGTGACCATAAGGGGTGGAAGTAAGAAGAGACATTCTGGTGAAGGATCTGTGTATAGTCAGTGACGCTGCAGGGTGCGTGACTAAAGTCAAAAAAGAATTGTGCTTGAACATGAGTGACATGACTGATTCCCAGCAATAGGGCCGCCCTCCTGACTGAAAACCAAGCTCTGCACTGTTTTTTCCTAAGCATATAAACTTTCTGTTAAAAAAAATAAAATAAATCCTTGGCTGTGTAGTGGTGGGTTTGGAATAATGGTTGCAGTGCAGATGCCGCATGGATGAGCCATCGCTGCAGACTTTACTGAACGGTTTCTATCCACATAATTAGTGGTGAGTGCTGCATTTTTTAAAACCACATTTCATGCATTTGGTGACTGCAGTCTGGGGCAGGACCATAGCAGCTGCCCGCTTGTGGCTGTCTGGACATGCTGGGAGTTGTAGTTGTGCAGCACCTGTGAAGCTGCAGGTTGGAATCATCTGCTTTGAATGGGGTAAAGGATGGCGAGCAGCCTCCAGACAGGAGTTTTTCCATAGGAAGTGAACTATATTAGGTAGAACATCACAGCCGATCCTCCAGTCTGTTACAAGATTTACCATGGACATTGCAAAGCTAAAAAAAAGTCATTTTATAATATATTTATTAATTATTATTATTAATAATAATAATAATAATAATAATGTATTTTTTTTTTCTCTCTAGCAAAAGGGGAAGCTGAGGCTAGTGTAGTGGACATCACACTCTTTTTGTGTATTTTTGGTGTGTTGGTTGTAGTGAAGGGCAACCTTCTGAGCTTTTTTGGCTCTGATGCCTGAAGTTCTCTATCTTGGTGGCTGAGTTAGTGGTTGTACCCATGCTCTGTTACACGGTCACTGATAATGGCTATCTTCCAGGCATGGGAGCATTCTGAGCAGCGACATATCGGCCGACAGGAAGCAGAAGGTTGAGCGGAGTGTCAGCTCTACCCATGACTTCTCATCTCATGATTTGGATCCTACAGGTAGGACGTGTTTCCAGCTACTTCTGCATTACACTCTGGAGTTGTGACACCAGACACTGAGACTGTTTGCTAAATCTTTGAAATCCACAACAAAATCTGTCTATTATGGAGTGGATTACAATTAAAGGGAACCTGTCACCAGTTTTGGGGCCTATAAGCTGCGACCACCACCACCGGGCTCTTAGAATGTGTATATAATATATTGTATAAGAGCCCAGGCCACTCTATAGAGCATAAAATACACTTTATAATACTCTCCTAAATGTGCGGTGGAGTTGGGTCAGATGGATGTCTTCGTTTTCCGTGGCTGGCGCCTCCTCTTTCAGCCATCTTTGTTGTCCTTCTGAAGCCAGGGTGCATGACGCGTCCTACGTCATACACACTCACAGGGCAGATCAAAGTATTGTAGTGCGCCTGCACGAGACTGACAAGTGTGTATGACGTAGGACGCGTCATGCACACAGGCTTCAGAAAGAACGAAGGTGGCCGAAAGAGGAGGCGTCTGCACCGGAGAACGGAGATGCCCATATGGCTCAACTCCACCGCACCGCACCTTAGGTGAGTATTGTAAAGGGATTTTTATGTTCTACACAGCGGCCTGTTCTCCTATAATCATTATGTTAGTGGTGGTGGCCGCAGTTTATAGGACAAAAAACTGGTGACAGGTTCCCTTTAACTCTGTAATATCTAAACATAGATGTAATTCTCAGCATGTGACCATGGCTGCATACATGTGTACCATGTCAGTAGCTATATTTCTGGAGGCCAGGTAACCATACCCCTGCCTCCCAGATATGATGGCTGCTGCCCACTGGTGAAATGTAATATTAGAGATGCTTTATGATCATGAATGGGTGGTGACGCTGATTCTGCATGCTCAGTGAAATTCATGTGTGCAAATGGGGAATCTGCATAGAGCCATGCGTATAAGGTACTATGCACAGTGTAGCACCATAGTGCTTATTATATCATGGGTCACAGCATGTATATTTTGTTAAAAATAAAAAATAATAAAAATCCTCATCTTATTAACCTTTTCGATTGGGTGGCCCTCAACAGGCCTTTGTTCTAGGTAAGGTTGCATACGTAGGGTAAAATTTTGGGCAGGGTTTTGCTTGCATAGTTTGGCAAAACCATGAGTGAATTGAAAAAAAAAATGTAAAGTATTTGAGGACTTTTCCATTTTTGCTCTCAATACAGAGCTCTAAATATCCCTTGTATAGAAAGACACAAAAATATAATTCTTCTACCTGTCACCACCAGAGGGAGCATGAGCGCATGCGGAGTTCGGATTAAAGCCAGTAATAATCCTGCATAAGGCTCCCCCTAGAGGTGGCAGCAGGCACTCTGAATGTTATTTTACATGTACAGTATATACTGTGTATTGAAGAACTTCAGCTTTGAACAGTGTAAAAAATATCAAAGTAAAAAGCCGTGAATTTTCTACCTTTCAACAGCATAAAGGTAGAATTTTGACATGGAGGCCAAGGTTTCAGGTATTTGCTACAAATGGGCACAAACTGTAGAGCACAGCGTGTAAACCTAACAATCCGGTGTTCTGGGTACACCACTCTGAAGTGCGGCCCTGGCAGTGTTGGACATAACGGGCGGTGGGCTTTGTACCCGGCTCCAGTGCAGTGCTGGCTGAGCTCAGCGCCCGGTATATTCAGATCATATCTCCTATTTATTTGGTAAATATCATTAATGGTGCAGCATTGCTTTTACCTCTGTCACATTACTCTGATTATACATTGCTTTTCTTCTTCTTTTATGCCTTTAATTCTTCCAGGGAGCAGAGTCGTCTGATATATCCACAATTTACACAGTGAGACATTTTGATCACTAGAAGTACCATCCTGATCTAGACCAGATTTTTTCCTTGCCCTTAAATCCTCTGTACGCTGTTCCCTTCTTTTAGAGGGCCACCCCCCTTTTTCTTTGCTGTGGTGCAGGGGTCGGGAACCTATGGCTCGCGAGCCAGATATGGCTCTTTTGATGGCCGTATCTGGCTCGCAGACAGGGCTCCTACCTGTCTATGGGAAGGATCAGGGCCGGCGCCAGCACAATTGAGAGCAATGATGAGGGAGTGAGCGGCGCTCTCTTTCTTATCATTCTCCCCGCTGTGACTGTCGGCGTTCTTCTGACAGCTCTGCAGCGAGCGCGGTGACGTCATCACTGCGCGCCTGCTGAGAGGTCAGCGAGCGACAGCAATGGACGATGCGCCGAGGAGACCGGATCAGTGGGGGAACGAGTGAGCCGCCCCTCTACTGACACTGGGCTCCCCTGACTCACAGGCCGGCCACTACACAGCGACACTACACATAGGGGCCCGGCAGCCGCTCTGCGTCTAAGTGTAGTGCTGCTGTGTAGTGGCCGAACTGTGAGTCAGGGGAGCCCAGTGTCAGTAGAGGGGCCCCTGACCTGGAGAGGCCACCAGCCATGTCTGAGCTGCAGGAGTGCTAGTCCTGACCTGCACAGCAGACGGAATCTCCATCCTGCAGGACCTGCGATGATGTCACGCCCATGTGACTGTGTGGGAGGAGACACAGGAGGCAGGGCAGAAAGCAAGAGAACTGAATCCTGAAGGAGATAATGGACACATGACTGGTAATAAGAAAAGAGGGGACATGAGGGGGAGGGGCTGCAGGGTGAGGGGCATATGAGGGCTGCAGACTGTGACAGAAGCATGTGAAGGGGTGCAGAGTGTTTGAGAGGGGTAAGTTGGGGTACAGGCAGGGTGAGATATGTGGGTAGGGTGTGTGAGATATGGGGGTGTATTGTGTGTGATAT